>NW_027132265.1:0-37234 GCF_026122565.2 Emydura macquarii macquarii
ACACTGCAGTGCCCAGTCCTGTCTGCTGGGGAGTCTGTTCCTTCATCCGACCACCATGGACTCGTTCTTCACCTTCCTTTTCCTCTTAGCCACCCATTCCGGTGAGTGTTTGCGGGAGGGGCACAGGGAAAATCCTGCTTCTCTTGTGCCCAACGGAGGATTGCCCCTTGACTTCAATACAGCAGGGCGAGTCCCCGGTGAGCGGTCTCTGAACTGTGATATAATCCCTCAAATTCCCTCCTTCTCCAGGTGTCCTGGCCCAAATCCAACTGGTCCAGTCCGGCCCGGGAGTGGTGAAGCCTGGAGAGACCCTCACCCTGACCTGCACCGTGTCTGGTTACACCATTTCTACTGGCTACAACTGGGGCTGGGTCCGGCAGCCTGCAGGAAAAGGGCTGGAGTGGATGGGACATATATATGTAGCTGGTGGGGGTACAAGCTATGCCCCAGCTTTCCAGAGCCGAATCACCATCTCTGCAGACACCTCCAAGAACCAGTTCTCCCTGCAGCTTCGCTCCATGGCAGCAGCAGACACCGCCACGTATTACTGTGCGAGAGACACACACAGTGACACAGAGCAAAGCAGGGACTGTACAAAAAGGGGAAGCAGTTTCCATGCCGACATTCTGCGCTGTCATTTTCTTCTCAGGGAGACGCAGGCTCATAAGGAGAGAGAATCTATCGCAGTCAAGTTTCATAAAGCTAATACAAGGCAATGAGTCGCCGATATTGCAGAGCAGCAGTAAGAGCAATGTTGCTTCTCGTACAGAGCCAAGGTTCAGCAAGGAAATCACAGGAAAACCATGTTCAGTCATTCCCAGCTGTGCCTGTCACACTCCCCGATACATTCGTACCCCCAGATTCATGCCTGTGCCTGGCTGGAGTTTCGGGTGATGTCACTGTGCATGGGGCTGGGATAGGGAAATGGTGATCTATGAACACGTCACACCGGGATACGAACCCCAAGGCGAGGGAGAGCCATACCCAGGGACGGCGCTCAATAGCTGTGGTAACCGCGCTGTGAGAACACACATCGAATAGCGGTGTAAGTACCTGGAAAACAGGAGAAGTGCTGGTCACTGAGTCGATGTCGCTGACCACAGGGAGTCACATTTTTAAAGGCATCCCGGTGCCTCGTGGGATTTTCAAAAAGCAGACAGGTGCCTTTTTCCCCCTCTGAAATCAAGGGGTACTGGGCTCCTGGGTGATTTTAAAGGCACCCCACGAGCCCCTAAGCCCCGTTGGAAGTCTGCCTCACCCTCTCTTTCAAAATTAACTTTGCCAAACAGATTCGCCTCCATGTCGTTCAGGTAAAACGAATGAAAGGAATAATCCGGGTGACAGGTTTAAATGTATCCCCTTCGTTCTATGTGTAAAAGAATAAATGCAGCCACTCAGCTGGACTGGAAAGAAAAGAAAAGACTGGACAGGACAGGACAGGAATGAATCAACGTAATTCAGACAATGTGATCTCTAAGAACAGTAACACTTCTCAGAGCACGTTCCATGGTTTGTTAGGGCAAAGTATAGATCTCAAAGTGCTTTACGAAGGAGGTAATTTTATAGACTGAGGAAACCGAGGGACATAGTGATGCCAGATGTCAGTGCAGCGCTATATCCACTAGACCACACTGCCTCCCACGTGACTTTTATACTCTGGTTTCTGCACAGTTAATTCAGGCTGGGCCTAGTGCAAGGATCTATGTCTGCTGTATGTTGCTGTCATGTCCCAGGGGACAGCCCCAGACAGACAAACGGACAACTCCCTGCCTTCTCTTATATTCTCCTGGTGTAACCCGCATGCAAATCGCTGCCCCGCGGGGGGTTCCTCTTTAAATATAAACCTCTGGTTCTTGCAGCTCAGACACTGAGGAGAGGGTGAATCTCTGACTGACTGCTGCTCTAACCTGACAAACCATGGAGTCCCTACTGCTTTTCTCTTTGCTGTTATCTGCCATGAGTTGTAAGTATTTCTGGAGACGGCCAGAAACTTAAGATTAAACCCAAACCTGGTGATCTGTGGAGAAAACCTGCGGTAAGAATAATAAGGCTCATAATCATTTTCCCTCTTCTCAGGCGTCCACTCGCAAGTTCAGCTTGTCCAGTCTGGCCCAGGAGCGGTGAAACCTGTAGAGACCCTCACGCTGACCTGCGCTGTATCTGGAGACTCCAGCAATATCATCTCTAGTGGCTGTTGCTACTGGAGCTGGATCCGGCAGAGTCCCGGCAAAGGGCTGGAATGGATGGGACGTATAGAGCGAGGGGGAAGCACAAACTATGCCACCTCCCTCCAAAGCAGGATCACCATCACTGTAGATTCCTCCAAGAACCAGTTCTCCCTGCAGCTCCGCTCGCTGACAGCTGCAGACACGGCCACCTATTACTGTGCCAGAGACACAGTGACACAGAGCAAAGCAGGGACTGTACAAAAAGGGGAAGCGGTCTCTGAATACACATATTTTATTTTAAGAAAGACAAAAACAAAGATGCCTCAAACACCACGTCTCTAAATACTTAGCCTAAAATTCAATCTGCATAAAGGGATGTGGTGCTGGAACAACGCTTCATACAGAATCATAGAATATTAGAGTTGGAAGGGACCCCAGGAGGCATCTAGTCCTACCCCCTGCTCAAAGCAGAGCCAACCCGAACTAAACCATCCCAGCCAGGGCTTTCTGACACATGCCAACATTACAGCAATTCATAACAGAAAGACAAGGACAAAGAGAGACACTGGGGAAGAAGGAGACGAGGTACATAACCCTCAATCAGGTGCAAGCTTTGCCCCCAAAGCAGTGCGGCCTTCTCCAATACCATATCACTGCAGAGAGGATGTGGACAACTTGGAGAGAGACCAGAGGAGGGCAACACAAATGATCAGGGGGCTGGAGCACATGACTTATGAGGAGAGGCTGGGGGAACTAGGCTTGTTTAGTCTACAGAAGAGGAGAATGAGGGGGGATTTGATAGCAGCCTTTAACTGCCTGAAAGGGGGTTCCAGGGAGGATGGAGCTAGGCTGTTTTCAGTGGTGGCAGATGACAGAACAAGGAGCAATGGTCTCAAGTTGTAGTGGGGGAGCTCTAGGTTGGATATTAGGAAAACCTTTTTCCCTAGCCGGGTGGTGAAGCACTGGAATGGGTTACCTAGGGAGGTGGTGGAATTTCCATCCTTAGAGGTTTTTAAGGCCCAGCTTGACAAAGCCCTGGCTGGGATGGTTTAGTTGGGGTTGGTCCAGCTTGGAGCAGAGGGTAGGACCAGGTGATCTCCTGAGGTCCCTTCCATCCCTCATCTTCTGTGATTTTCTGTTCCATATGTTCCCCAATCACTGCTCCGCCTTCTGTGCATTCGCCGGGAATGGGAACATTTCTCAGGCAAAGTCAAATCTTGTGTCTCGCTCTTGTGCCTTTATAAGGAGACTCCAAGGGGGGATCGTCCTCTAGCCAGACCTCCTGCTGCCAGGCCCTTTGATCTCCCATTCCCTGTGTGTGAAACCTGCACGCAAATCCCTGCTCCCCCCTCCCGCCCCCTGCTTAAATACAAACCTCTGATTCGAGCAGCTTCAGTCTCTGCCCAGACACTGAACTGGCCTTTCCACCTCAGGCATTTCCCTCATTCACCAGCTCCCATTAGGAAAACGGACTTTTTCTTGTCCCTCCTGGCTGCTCCGTCACGTCAGCATTGTAGACTCCTGCAGTGAGTTGGGCAGGAGAGTTCAAAGGACGTTCGGTGACCATTTCAAGCCATCCACACCCAGTGAGATGCTGTCAGCTATCGGTTTCTGTCTCCCCTCACCATTAAATAGGACTACCTCTATTCCCAAAGTCCTGTATTCCGTAAAATCTGAGGCGTCTCCTACCTCGACCACGTCACTAATGAAGAGGTTTGGAACATCATCACCCCATGAGCTGGGTGATATGAAGATCTTCTGATCATCGTGAAGAAGCGCAGGCTGAAGTGGTACGGCCATGGAACAAGATCATCTGGGCAATCCAAGATCATCCTCCAAGGGACAGACCAGGAGAAGAGATGGAGAAGCAGGCAGAAGAAAAGATGAACTGACAACACAAAAGAGTGGACAGTGACGGACTTAGCGGAGATTCAGGCACTGACACACCATCGTTAGGATGGAGAGAATTGGTCGTCTGTTCATCTATGATGGTGTCCCAAGGACCATTGCAGTTATGGGAGAGAACACAATAATGATAATCTCCAAATCCGGCTGGGAGCTGGTGACACCAGGGGAGATCCCCAGACAGACTGGCAAAGTGATTATCTTGTGGCTCGACAACACCTGGGACTGGATCTGCGAGTCCCCAGAGGGTGGGTTATGGTGTCTGGGAACCCTACATTCCTACTTCTCATTCTTCCAGAGCAGGACCCAACAGCTCTGGGAATGTTTCTGAAGGCGAGCTCTGTCTACAGCCGAGTGACATGGAAGCTGCAGAAACCGCCGTGTCTCACAGGCACTGAGCCAGATCAAAGGAGGAAAATGGATCTAGAAGGGAAACCAGTTCCCAAACCGCCCTTTAGCACTAGGCGTTGGGAGCTGAGGGTGAGGGACTCACTGACAGGAGGTGTCGTCAAGAGGAATAGCTAGGAAAATCTCCCTTCAACACACACACACACACACACACACACACACTGCACAGGTCTCACTCTGTTTCGTTGGGAGCAGTCATGAAAAACACACGTATGTCTACACACACACACAGGGAAGATTCCTCGCTCCCTCCAGCAGGTGGCTGCAGGGGCAGACAGACACAGAGAAAGCAAGAAACTGCACTAACACTAACAAAAACACACACACACACACACACAACACACTGAGTGAGTCGCTTCTCCTTTAGCAGGAGGCAGCCGCGAAGGACACAAACGTGCACACACACACAAGTGTTAACCTGCACACACAGAGATGGTCTCATTGCCCCCAGTAAGAGGTAGCAAAGACAGAAACACACTACAGCTGATCAGGACTCCTTCCCTCCAGTGCAGGGGAGCAGGGACACACAAACACACAATGAACTGGTCTTTTCTCTGCCCAGAAAAAGGCAGCACAAACACACACTGGCCTTTCTTCTTGCACACAACTCATTCAAGCCAACAGCGAGAGCAATGCTACACAGATGTGTGTGCACCCATGCGCTATGACAAACTCCTACAAGGAGGCAGGGTGCCCGCGTGGATTACAAATCAGGGTCCTGCATTCCCAACTCTGTTCCTGGGTGAGCACGGGAAGTCACTCCACCACCCTGTGCCTCAGTTTCCCCATCTCGAACAGAGAGATAGGGATCCTTAATTCCTTTGTAAAAGAACTTTGACCTCTTCTGGGTGGGGGACGTGCTATTCAAGTGCAAGGTATTATTATTATTATTGTTATATCTACCAGGAAAAAGATGCACAAACAGACACACACACGCACGGGGACAAGGCCCTGTTTTATCAAGTAAAGTGCAACACACGCTCAGACACAAACACACACTCAGCTGCTCTGCCTCCTTCCAATAGCAGGCGGCCGTGAAACACGCTCATACACGCTCCACCCAGCAGATGGCCACAACACCCAAACAATCACACACACACACACACACACACACACACAGCTATGGCAGGCCCAGATCTCATTTCACCCAGCTAGGCAGATCAGCACACCTACACACGGCAGCGGGGAGCACAGCTGGGTGCTCACACTCAGGGCTCACTCAAGTAGCAGCGGGAGCAGAGGGGCTTTAATCCGCGTGGCAGCGCATGTCATACATTAACCGGTGTTCGGTGTCACTTACAGATTGCACGTCGTCCCGCAAATCAAGGAATTCTGCCCCGGTCCCGGTGTAAGACGCTGGCCCGTGCAAGGGGGGAATTCCTGTCAAGCCCCAGCTCTCCCTGCTCTGCCCTTTCATCTCCCGTCCCTGCTGGGACAAACCCAAATGCAAATCCCTGCCCTGCTTAAACACAAACCCCGACCCTGCGCGTCCCAGCCCCTCCTCACGCACCGAGAGGTGCAGCCCCGGATTGCTACAGCTCTGAGAGATGGCCCTGCTGCTGGCTGCTCTTTTCTGCCTCCTGGCAGCTCCCTGGCGTGAGTATTTCCGGACCACGCTTTCCCCGCACCGCGTGGGCAGAGTCTCACTGCTCTGTTTTTCTCCCTTTGCCAAGGCGCCCTCTCCCAGATCCGGCTGGTCCCGTCCACCCCGGGCATGCTGAAACCCAGAGAGTCCCTGACCGTGACTTGCACCGTGTCCGGCGACTCCATCTCCACCCAGGCCTGGTGGAACTGGGTCCGCCAGCTTCCCGGCCAAGGCCTGCAATGTGTAGGCCGGGTCCATTTCTCCGGGAGCACAAACTACGCCGTGGCCTTCAAATCCCGAGCGACCATCTCCAAAGGGGAAGCCAAGAACGAGTTCTATCTGCAGCTCCACTCCCTGATGGCTGCAGACACCGCCACCTATTACTGTACCAGGTGGGACCCACGCTGAGACAGCCCAGGACAAGAGCCCGGGAGGGAAAGTCACCCTGAACGCAGACGGCTGCATCTGTTTCCTATTGCAACCTCCCTTCCCTGGCTTCAGGCGCCTGAGATCTTCCCCCGTCTGCACTGACAGCTTGTTTCCAACCCCGCAATATTATTAGTGGGGTTCCCTAACACGCTGGAATCTTCATTGACCCAAAGGAAGTGAGAGTCAGGGATCTGAAAGGTTTTTAGCCACCTAATTCCCATTGAAAATCCTCTCAGAATCTGCCCGTTCTCTAGTCTCTGTCGCTTTTACCGCTCCTCGCTGGACCAGACACTTCTCCTGCACAAGTCTCTCTAGACCAGATTGTCCAAGTTATTTAGGCACCTACAATTGCAGAGAGGCCCCTCGTGGGATTTGCACAAGCGTCTAAGCTCAGCCTGGTCCAGATATTTGTCAGATGTACAGAGATCCCGCTGATTTCAGTGAGTTTTTGCCACCTCGGTGCCTTTGGAAATCCCAGTAGCTGCCTCTCAGGAACTGAAATAACTCTGATAACCTGACCTTCCGTGCCTCAGTTTCCCAACTGCGTAACAGGTATAATGACACTTCCCTTGTTCACAGGAGAGTTGTGAGCACAAAAGACACTAAAGATTGTGAGACGCTCTGACACTACGGTAATTAGGGCCACATCAAGGACTGAAATGGAGAGTAAAACTTTTCCTATCAGAGATTTTCTGCAATGGAAAATTCGGTATCCGACTAAAATGTTTTTTAAAGAAAATATCTGTTTTTGGTATTTTTAGATGAAAACTATTTTGTTTTTTGGCCAACCCCCATCATTTCTCGTTGCTGATCATTGAAATGTTTTACTGCTCAGGATTTTCCTTTTTTAAGAAAAGTCGAAGTTTTCTGGAGGTGGGGACAACCCATTTACTATCCAGCCCAGACCAGTTCTGCATCTGGTCCCATCCTGCTGTTCACTCAGCCAATGAAAACCAGATTCTACTCTCGTTCACACGGGCACAAATCCAGCATGAAATCATTGGTGTCTCTGGGTCGATCTTGGACACTCATCCCTGTTACGAAGGGCAGGGCCGGACCTTTGGAATGTCGCCCTTGATTTCATGGGCAGCAGAAGCTGGCACTGACAGTATTTAAGGTTCGTTTCAAGTTATCCAGAATAAACTTCTTCACTTTCTTCATCTGAAACCGAACAGAGAGATCATCTCCCAGACAGATTGGAAACTGGAGTTTCATCTGGAAAAAACCTTTTTCCTAGGAGGGTGGTGAAGCACTTTAATGGGTCACACGGAAACATGGGGAAATCTCCATCCTTAGAGGTATTTAAGGCCTGGTTTGACAAAGCATAAGTGTGTCCACACTCAGAAAGTGGAACCAGTTAATCTGAAAGGGATTGGAAAAACATCATCACTTCTTTGACAGAAGACAAATCTCACACACACACACACACACACACACACACACACACACACACACACACAGAGCAGTGATACAAGTCATCCCTTCCCATAGGAGAGGCAGTGATACACGCACTCACAGAGAGAAAGCGAGAGGCTCAGGATGGTTCATTCTTCCAAAACTCTGTACAGAAACGAGCAAATATTTCTTCTCTCATAGAAACATGATAAACTATCGGATGAGACTCAGGGTCCATCTAAGCCAGTATTCTACCTCCACTGGAAGAAGACATCTTCACTCCTAGGCGGTTCCTCTATATGTAAAGCACCTCATAATAAGGTGATGCATTTCTCCCCAGATTGTGTTTCAGATTCCTTCTCGGCATCCCTGCCATCACAGCCTTTGTGCTGACAAAACCCAGAACCTGCATCTTCTCTGCCTCCCCTTTTCCTCCCCTGCCACTATGGCTGCTTTTCACTCCCTGCCGTCTGAACCAGCCCTTCTCCCACATTCAGCTGCTGCACCTTCCCCATCACACATTCCCATGGGAGTTTCATTTCCCTGAGGGCATGGTACATATCCAGTTCAGTCCACTGCTCCAAAAGAGAGACCCTTTTATTCAAATGTGGTATAAACAAAAATAGTTATACAAGAAAGAAAGAAAGAAAGACCAGATCATGCACTGTTCACTAAGAGCTAGTTCATTTCCTTGGCCTCTTACACAAAGAGCGAGTGAACACAAGGAGCTGCAGAGTTCGTGTCCTTTCAGCTCCTTTTCAAGGCTGATATTGCAGTGTCTGGTGTTTGTGCAAATCTCCCATCCAGGGTCTCCCTTTAAATAGCAGCTCCTGGTTCCTCGCAGGGACCCGCCTCCCCAGGGGCTGACGTGAATTTCATTTTCTCCTTATTTTTCACCTTCTAAAGAGATGGAAAATTTATTATTCCTTCTGGCTTTACTCGCTGTTTCGCCATGTAAGTCACCAGCAGACATTCTGGGGAAATGATCAAACCACTAGAAGAAGGTAAGGATTTAACTGTAACGTTTTCTGTCTTTGCATGCGTCCTGGCCCAAATCCAGCTGGTCCAGTCTGGGCCGGGAGTGGTGAAGCCTGGAGACACCCTCACACTGACCTGCACCGTGTCTGGTTACACCATTTCTTCTGGTTCTGATTGGGGCTGGATCCGAAAAGCTCCTGGGAAAGGCTTAGAATATATGGGGTACATGTATGGTCTGAGCCAGGGCACAAACTACGCCCCGGCTTTCCAGAGTCGAATCACCATCACACTAGATTCCTCCAAGAACCAATTCCACCTGCAACTCCGCTCGCTGACACCTGCAGATACGGCCACATATTACTGCGCCAGACACAGTGACACAAAGCAATGCTGGGACTGTACAAAATGGGGACGTGGAGTCTAACTAGAGATTCAGGCCTCTGTCCTGCTGTCATTTAACTAGCCAGACAAAGGGAAACACACACACATGAAAATTGTACTGGATGGAAATGAAGGGCCATCTTCTGCTTTATCTTTCCACTCCATCCCGCTCCCCAGATATACACCTTTGGTGCTGAACATTCATGGAAATCTTAGCACCGTAAAGTATCTACAGCTAGTGCTCCCTGGGATGTGCAATTTCACGGAATTCATTTAAATCGGTTTGGTTAAATAGGTGCGACTTTTGTGTGTGAACTCTCTTATTTCGCTTCCAAATTCGTTCTAGCGCCCAGGCTTGGGAGTGAGGAAGAACGCTGAAAGCGAAGTTTATAACCAATGCATAAGAGCGTCCACACTCAGAAAGTGGAACCGGTTAATCTGAATGGGATTGGAATCACATCATCGCTTCTTTGAGAGAAGACCAATCACACACACACACACACACACACACACACACACACACAGAGCAGTGATTCAAGGCACCCCTTCCAGTAGGAGGGGCAGTGATACACGCACCCACTGAGGGAAGGTGAGAGAGGTGGCGGATGGTTCATTCTTCCAAAACTCTGTACAGGAACGAGTGAATTTTTCTTGTCACATAGAAACATGATAAAATATCGGCTGAGACTCAGGGTTCACCTAAGCCAGCATCCTACCTCCACTGGCAGAAGACACATCTTCCCTCCAAGGCGGCTCTTCTATATGAAAAGAATCTCATAATAAAGCAGCTAATAATAAAGCAGCTAATAATAAGGTGACACATTTCTCCCCAGTCTCTGGTTCAGATTCTCCCCGTGTCCCTGCAGCACTTTCCGCACTAAATATGTCCACAAAAGGTTATCATCATCATCATCATCATCATCTTTGCACAAGAGAAGCACCTCCCTATTTACACACTCCTGGTTACCTATAATATAGGTAAGTGTCTATGGGAGAGTGGAGAAATTGGACACAGATCCATGGATTCTTTCGATGGTTAATCCATACCACACTTTGTTTTCCTTTTTCCCAGGTGTCGCAACCTCCTTCCCATTCACACATCCCTCTTCACCTAGAATGTAGGAAAAGGGAAGTGGGTGAAAACTCCAAGCACCTGAAATTATTCCCTGCTGGTCTCTGCTGTTTCCCTCCAGGGCAGCATGGTTGACATGAACCAGCCCATGGAAAGAACCAAACACGTGTTACCAGCGGGTGTAACAAAGTCCCTGTGTCTGGACACGGGAGGCAGGTGGGACAGGCTAAGAAACAGAAGCCAGGATAATAATATGGTCGGGTTTCCCTGAGGGCTGGAAAGGACCCGATACTTCCCAGAAGTGCTCAATTGAGCAGCCCCCACTAGTGGTGCCACAGTGAAGGTTGAAACAGGGATTTGGTTCGAAGCGGAATAATAAATCCAGGCTCAGATCCCCATCTCCGCTTCAAACCTGGTGTGTCAGTTCAGGGGTTGGAGTAGAGACCATGGTGCCAATGTGAGGTTATTTCACCTACAGATTCCCAACATACACCACTGCCCTCCCCTCCCCCCATAAAATGACCCATCTCCAGCTCTGTCATTAAAGATCTCTGCTCCTCTTTAAAGTCACGCAAACCCACGTGTTGTTATGGAAAAGACGAGCACTGGACCAGACCCTCCACGCACTGAGCTCCTTGTCCTTGGAAATATACAGGTGAGATTTGCAAGGCTGTCTGGAGGATCTGCACCCCACGTTCCCCATAAAAACTGTAGCTCTCTGACTGCCTTTACAACGATGCACATCTTCATCCCACCAATAACCAGCCATCAATAACCAATAAGCAGGCATCAGTCATCCATGAGGGTTGAATTGGGGAACCATCAGGGGTCAGTGTTTGGGACTTGGAAACACGGAAGGTACCGAATAACCGGAGCTCCCTCGACCCAACATTCGAGTTCATCAGAGCCTGCTTTGTTCACAGGAATGAATGAATTGACACCGTCATTTGATGAGGGGTGGTGAGAGTTTAAACTGCATTCACTCAGCATTTCTGTGTTTTCCTCTTCTGCAGCGATGGAGCAAAGCATGTATCTGTCTGTCTAACACTCTGTGTGTGTCCAGGAGGGGCACAGAGAGGCAGAGGGGCCCTGTCCTTTTTATCAGCTCTGTCTGTCTCCTTCCTTGGGCGTTCACACTTTATGCAAATCCCCGTCCCGGGCTCTATGTTGAAGTAGCAGCTCCGGGGCGCCCAGACCCTCCATCCCGTCCCCCAGAACTGAGCAGCCCCTGGCGAGGTCTCTGTCCCCTCCTACCACACAATGAATTCTCTGCTCAGCCCCCTGCAGCTCCTGGCTCTGACGCCGGGTGAGTGTCGGGGGGGAGGCTGCGGGAGGCGGCGCTGATTTGGGGCAAAGGTGGGTTTGAAGCTGAGCGATCCCTGTTTTCCCAGGTGTCCTGTCCCAGCTCCAGCTGAAGGAGTCCAGCCCGGGGGTGGTGAAGCCTGGAGAGACCCTCGCACTCACCTGCACCGTCACCGGAGGCTCTGTTACTAGCAGCTACTGGTGGACCTGGATCCGCCAGGCCCCTGGTAAAGGGCTGGAGTGGATGGGGTACTGGAGGGGTAGCACAGAATACGCCCCAGCTTCCCAAGGCCGAATCACCATCTCTGCAGACACCTCCAAGAACCAGTTCTCCCTCCAGCTCTGCTCCATGACAGCTGCAGACACGGCCACCTATTACTGCACCAGAGACACAGTGACACAGAGCGAAGCAGGGACTGTACAAAAAGGGGAAGCGAATTCTAAATCAAGCAGTGAGGCGAGGTTAGCAGGGAGTATTGGCTCCAGACCCCGTCCTCCACCCCCCCCCCCATGGGACCCTGACCGGTTTCCTTCCCTCCAGCAGGGAGCAGCAAGCGCACACCCACCCACCAACACACTGGATTTGCAAACGGACTCCAAAATAAAGCGCTCCATTGCTCTCCTCTGTATCTCTGCACCCTTTCTTTCTACACTCACAGCCCTTTGTCTGACAAAGCCCACAACCTGCTTGTGTCTCCTCACCCAGTCCCTCCACTTTCGTTCAAACCTATCGTCACCCTCTGGTGCCAAAAACTAGCCTCTCTCTCCCTGCGCCTTGAGTTTCTTCCCCATCAGACGTTTCCTGGAGAGACTCCTTCCTATGGACAGGTTTATATTTATTTTATATGCCCAGCATAGGCCCACAGACACCAGACACTGAATCTTATCACCGGGGATGGGTCCATCCGACTCGACAGAGCCACCTGGAATGGATGGAACACGTTAGTGGAGGTGGCGCTCCACACCCTTCCCTGTCACTGCTAAACCGATTATTCGTATCTAGAGACACTTCCAGTAATGAGTATTATCTCATGTTGAATGCACTGACCATCGAAGACATGGCCACTTCTTATTCTGCTGCAAATAAAAGTGTATATTAAAGCTACTGTTAACCAGTGATCAAATACGCAGTTTTTGAAGGAGAGAGTTTCTGTCAATCTAGGAATAATGCAGATTATCCAAAAGGTTCAAGGTTTGGTTCGAGAGTCTTACAATACAAAGAGTCCATCATCTGCAACATCCCAGAATGAGGGTTATTGATTTAGGGATACAGCGGAGATCTAAGCATTCAAACATTCGGGTGCATCTCTCACAAAGGCAATGCTGAGGTGGGCTAATGGAACGCAAGTAGAACGGTGAGTGTTGATTGTCCCCCATTGAATGACATGCACAGGATAGGTAAATCCTTCAGCAAACCTGATCCACAAAACAAAGGTCTTTCTCCATCACTTTCCATTCTGCTCTGGCTCATTCCTCCTGGAATTGCCTGTGCTCAGCCATGTGTTCTCTGTAGATGTCCCTGGACCACCTGATGGTCGTCTACAACCCCATGTAACCATTACAACCCCAATGCCGACCATTTAAAAACCATGTGACCAAGATGTGAAGGAACAAGCATAGATTTCTCCACGTTACAGAGAGTGGGGACTTGGTGAATTCTAGGCTTCTCTTATTAATTAGTATTGATGAGATAGATTTCAGTCTATTAATAATATCTCTTTGTCCATGCTTTTAATAGGAACAGATGGATGGGCAGTGGTGAAGCACTATAATGGGTTACCAATAGAGGTAGGGGAATCTCCATCCTTAGAAGTTTTTAAGGCTTGGCCTCACAAAGCTCTGGCTGGGATGAGTTAGCTGGGGTTGGACCCGCTTTGAGCAGGGGTTAGGACTAGATACCTCCTGAGTTCCCTGCCAACCCTAGTCTTCTAGCATCTAACACCAGAGCTAGTTTACCAGCTAGTCAGTTCTCTCCTGCTCTGCTACAGGCCACCACCTGCACCATCTCTCTTGGTTTCCCCCCATTTAGCCCTGAACCACCGCCCTGCCCGCCTCTTTCATCTCCCATCCCCGCTGGACGAAACCCGCATGCAAATACGCAACAAGGGGGGTCCTGTTTAAATACAAACTGCTGATAGCAGGAGCCTCAGTCCCTCCCCAGACACTGCAGTGCCCAGTCCTGTCTACTGGGGAGTCTGTTCCTTCATCCGACCACCATGGACTCGTTCTTCACCTTCCTTTTCCTCTTAGCCACCCATTCCGGTGAGTGTTTGCGGGAGGGGGACAGGGAAAATCCTGCTTCTGTTGTGCCCGATGGAGGAATGCCCCTTGACTTCAATAGAGCAGAGTGAGTCCCCGGTGAGCGGTCTGAACCATGGTATAATGCCTGAAATTCCCTCCTTCTCCAGGTGTCTTGGCTCAAATCCAGCTGGTCCAGTCTGGGCCGGGAGCAGTGAAGCCCGGAGAGACCCTCACACTGACCTGCACCGTGTCTGGTTACACCATTTCTACTGGTTACTACTGGGGCTGGATCCAGCAGGCTTCTGGGAAAGGGCTGGAGTGGATAGGACGTATAGATGCAAGTAATGGGGGTACACGCTATGCCCCAGCTTTCCAGAGCCGAATCACCATCTCTGCAGACACCTCCAAGAACCAGTTCTCCCTACAGCTTCGCTCCATGGCAGCTGCAGACACGGCCACCTATTACTGCACCAGATACACAGTGACACAGAGCAAAGCAGGGACTGTACAAAAAGGGAAGTGGAGTCTGAGCAGACGTTCAGGCCTCTGTCCTGCTGTCATTTATCTAGCCAGAGAAAGGGAAACACACACATGAAATTTGTACTGGATGGAAATGAAGGGACATCTTCTGCTTAAAATTTCCACTCCTTCTCCTCTCTAGCTACACAACAAAGTGCTGCATTTCTCCGTGTGGAACTTAAGAATTCCCAGCCGGGATCAAGTCAAGCTCCATTTACTGCAACATCCTGTCTCTGCCCATCACTAGCCGGGGTTGCTTCATGTAAGAATCCCGCAGTGGAGGATATGAGATAATCTAGCCTGCATCTCAGCTCTCCTTCTGCTCTCGAACAGAGCTTGGTTTACAGCAGAGATTAAAATTTGTACTGGATGGAAATGAAGGGCCATCTTCTGCTTCACCTTTCCAGTCCCCCCCTCTCCCCCCACTCGCCAAATATACACGGTTGGTGCTAAATATTCATGGAAATCTTAGCATGGTAAAGGCACCACAGCTATCCCTCCCGTGGACATGCAATCACACAGAATTAATTTAAATTGGTTTAGTTAAATAGGTGCCGCTTTTGTGTGTGGACTCTCTATTATCGGTTTCAAATTCGTTCTAGCGCCCAGGCTGAGACCAAGGTTTATAACTAATGCTTAAGAGCGTCCACACTCAGAAAGTGGAACCGGTTAATCTGAATGGGATTGGAAATACATCATCACTTCTTTGAGAGAAAACAAATCTCACACACACACGCACACACACGCACACACAGAGCAGAGATACAATCATTCCTTCCAGTAGGAGGGGCAGTGATACATGCACACACAGAAACAGCAAGAGAGGTTGAGGATGCTTCTTTGTTCCAAAACTCTGTACAGGAATGAGTGAATTTTTCTTCTCTCATAGAAACATGATAAAATATCAGATGAAACTCCATCTAAGCCAGTATCTTATCTGCAATGGCAGAAGACACATCTTCACTGCAACGCAGTTCTTCTATATGAAAAGCACCTCATAATAAGGCGACACATTTCTCCCCAGTTTGTGGTCCAGATTCTCCCCATGTCCCTGCCATCACAGCCTTTGTGCTGACAAAACCCAGAACCTGCATCTTCTCTGCCTCCCCTTTTCCTCCCCTGCCACTATGGCTGCTTTTCAGGCTCTGCTGCCTGAACCAGCCCTTCTCCCACATTCAGCTGCTGCTCCTTCCCCATCAGACATTCCCATGAGAGTGTCATTTCCCTCAGGGCATGCTACATATATTTCATACGCACATGGCATTTTTCAATAGCCACTGCTCCAAAAGAGAGACCCTTTTATTCAATTGTGGTATAAACAGAAATAGTTAAACAAGAAAGAAAGAAAGAAAGAAAGAAAGAAAGAAAGAAAGAATTGTACAGACGAAGTTCAAGTGCAGACCAGGGGATATAAGCTAAGCCCTACCAAGTCTCACAACCAGTCTATGTACATGGGTTTAAATAGGTTATACCAAAACTAATTTCCCCATACACAAGGCTTATGTCAAACTAGGGCAACTTCATTTCTAAACCAGTCATGATGCACTAGAGCACTAAGGTCTGGTCTATGCACAGCTTTTCTCCCCACATAACTACTAGACTTCATGGAGTTATCTTTTCACCCATGTAGTTATACCGGTGCAATGCCCACTTTGGTGAGGTTATGCCAGAGTAAGACAGAGATATGGTGCTTTCTCTATTCCCCTTCTCCTCTGGGTCGTGAGGAAGCATTTGGTCTGTGCTATCCCTGGAAGTCACGGTGTTCGAGAGAAAGAGCAGAGATTATGATTCCTGAATAGTGGTTGTCCCCGATCCATGGAAGATGAGGGTGGGAAGGGACCTCAGGAAGTATCTAGTCCAACCCCCTGCTCAAAGCTGGACCGACCCCAACTAAATCATCCCAGCCAGGGCTTTGTCAAGCCAGGCCTTAAAAACCTCTAAGGATGGAGATTCCATCACCTCCCTAGGTATCCCATTCCAGTGCTTCACCACCCGCATAGTGAAAAAGGTTTTCCTAATGTCCAACCTAGACCTGTCCCCCTGCAACTTGAGACCATTGCTCCTTGTTCTGTCATCTGCCACCACTGAGAACAGCCTAGCTCCATCCTCCCTGGAGCCCCCTTTCCAAGTAATTAAAGGCTGTTATCAAATCCCCCCTCATTCTTCTCTTCTGCAGACTACACAAGCCTTGATCTGCTAGCAATGCTCCTACTAATGCTGCCCAATATGACGTTAGCCTTCGTGGCAATAAGGGCACACTGTTGACTCATATCCAATTTCTTCTCGTCTGTAACAGCCAGGTCCTTTCCTGCACAACTGCTGCCTAGCCCATCGGTCCCCGTCTGTACCAGAGCATGGGATTCTTCCGTCCTAAGGATTTCTCATGTGTCACTCCGTTTATGCCCACCAGGTGAAACCTGCATGCAAATACCAGCTCCGGCGGGTTCCTCTTTAAATAAGAACCTCTGAGTAGGAGTCTCTATCTCTACCCAGACACCCGTTCCTGCCTCCTGGGGAATTTTCCCACAGAGCATGAAAAGAAGAATGAAGTCTCTGTTGTTTTTTCTTTCCTTGTTATCGGTCCCCACCTGTGAGTGACTCTTACAGAGCAGGAGAATTAGAGACAGAGCCTCACATTCACTGAGTGACTAATTCTTTCCATGCTTGGTTTCCCTTCTTTCAGGTGTCCTCTCTCAGGTGCAGCTGGTGGAGTCCGGCCCAGGTGTGGTGAAGCCTGGACAGACCCTCACATTGACCTGTGCTGTCTCGGGTGTCTCCATCACTGACAGCACCTACGCTTGGAACTGGATCCGGCAGCCTCCCGGGAAAGAGATGGAGTGGGTAGCACGTATATATCCACACGACGGGAGAAAGTGGTTTGCCCCGTCTCTGCAAAGCCGAATCACCATCTCTTTGGATAATGCCAAGAACCAGTTCTCCCTGCAGCTGACCTCCCTCACAGCTGCAGACACGGCCAATTATTTCTGCATGAGAGACGCACAGTGACACAGAGCAAAGCAGGGATTGGTACAAAAAGGGGAAGCGGCTTGTCTAGCGTCACTCGGTGCCTGTGACACTAACGTCTCCATTAGAAGCGGGGCGAGACACTGAGCAAAGCAATACTGAGGTGGTGGAGAGAGGGGATGTGGAGTTGCAGCTTGTACAGTTCCTCTGGTGCACATCCAGTAATTGGATGGGTCTTAGTCCTTCGGTTCAGCTGCAAGTGAATTGACCCAGAGGCAGGTGTGTGTCTGTAGCTGGACAGGAACAAAGACAAAATGGATTCCCCAGGCCTCTGCCTTATACACCTCCTGGCCCTGGCCATGCTGTCTGGGGGATGTTACAGGGACTAAAATGCAGTCCAGAGTCACGTAGGCCAGTCCTGGTAACTCCTCAGCTATGCCTTGAGTTGCCTCCTAGGCTCCTTGCATCTGTGAAGGTTTCGATGGGCCATCAAGCAGGCTAGTGTTTTCCCAACTCTGTGTCTGGGGTGTGTCCCAGCCAGCACAATTGAAATACAGAGCTATTAAATATACCCATAACTTCCGTTTTACATACAACACAGGAACATCAGTGTTATTACCTCACTCAGCACATTACAGCCTTTCTAACAGGACCTGACAGGGCATATCTGATGTGAATTACTGTGATTTTCACACACTGATGTTAACCCATATGACCAAGCCCCCCCCGCCCAATCTAACCAGCGTGACAGATGGGAAAGTCCCTCGTCTCCTAGCTCATCTCCTTGTAACACAGAGACGCAGAGATCACACCTCATTTCTTCCCGTTGGGAGATCAATCACACACGACACCCTGTGTCCTCCACAGCAGTGTGGGCCCCTAGCACTGACACACACCTTCTGTTTCAAACCTAGCTACACAACAACCCGGTCTGGATTGAACCCTCCCCATCTGCACAGCAGGCAGGGCTGTCTCGTTAAACCCATTTTACAGGTGAGGAGATGGGTCCCAGCATCACTGAATAAGGTTGAGATTATCAAATTCACCTTGGGTATTTGGGCACCCACCTCCCACCAACACCAGAGGGAATTGTGGACACAAAGCCCCTAGGTCCATTTTACCGAGTTCCAACAGGGAGAGTCTGGGAGATTTAGGCACCAAACCTGAGATTTATTCCCTCTGGCCTAGGGCCCTAGGGGAATCCCCAGAGCAATTGACAAGTGCGCTGAGCTGAGCGCTCACTGTCTGCCTGTCTGGTATCAAGGGGACCCCTGTCCAAGGGGACATCGCCATGTACTGAGAACTCACGCCCCTACCCTCTCTTATAGCCACACTGAGAAAGCCACATGCAAATCCCTGCCCCGAGGGTTCCTCTTCAAATACAAACCCCTGAGTGTGGGAGTCTCAGTCTCTGCCCAGACACAGAACTGCCTGTTCCTGCCTGCTGGGGAATTTTCCCTCAGTGCCTGAAAAGAAGAATGAAGTCTCTCCTGCTTTTCTTTTCCCTGTTATCAGCCCCCACCTGTGAGTGACTCTTACAGAGCAGGAGAATTAGAGACAGAGCCTCAGATTCATTCAGTGACTAATTCTTTCCATGCTTTATTTCCCTTATCCAGGTGTCCTCTCTCAGGTGCAGCTAGTCCAGTCTGGCCCTGGCGTGGTGAAGCCCGGACAGACCCTCACACTGACCTGTGCTGTCTCAGGTGTCTCCATCACTAGCAGCAGCAACGCTTGGGTCTGGATCCGGCAGCCTCCCGGGAAAGGGCTGGAGTGGATGGCATATATATATCCATACAATGGGAACAAGTTGTTTGCCGCATCTCTGCAAAGCCGGACCACCATCTCTTCAGATAACTCCAAGAACCAGTTCTCCCTGCAGCTGACCTCCCTCGCAGCTGCAGACACGGCCACGTATTACTGTGCCAGAGAGGCACAGCGACACAGAGCAGAGCAGGGACTGTACAAAAAGGGGAAGCAGCTTGTCTAGAGTCACTGGGGGCTTTTCACACGAACGTCTCCATTAGAAGATGGGTGAGACACTGAACAAAGCGATATTGAGGTGTTGGAAAGAGGGAACGGGAAAATTCCTCTTCTCCTAACTCAGTTCCTTGTAACTCAGACATGCAGAGATGACGTCTCATTTCTCCCCTTTGGGGGTTCAATCACACAAGGACACCAGGTCTGCTTTCAACCCCTGTGGGGGCCTAGCACTGACATATGCCTTGTGTTTCAAACCTAGCTACACAACAAAGTACTGCATTTCTCCGAGGAACTTAGGAATTCCCAGCCAGGATCCAGTCAAGCTCCATTTACTGCAATATCCTGCCTCTGCCCATCACTAGCCTGGGTTGCTTCGTGTAAGAATCCCGCAGTGGAGGATGTGAGATAACCCAGCCTGCACCTCAGCTCTCCTCCTGCTCTCAAACAGAGCTTGGTTTACACCAGTGATTCTCCAAAGATGTATCTCCAGCCACAAGGTACTTTCAATTTCTCGTCAGAGGAAGGATGGTTTTCAGGAAAAGGTGCTGGCTTCGGTTTAAGAAGATTGGGGCTCAATTCTCATCTTTGCCAGAGGCTCCCTGGGTGACCTGGGGGAATTTACTTCATCTCTCACTGCTGGAGGCGAAGGGAACAAATTCTCTTTATTCAGCTTTGTTCCCTGTGAAGAGGGACATGGACAAGGACTCATTCCACCCAAGATGAAACATGAACATGAACCCACACACACATTGACCATGTCTCCGTTGATCCGTTAGCACTCACTGACGTCCGTCCTCAGAGGGTCTCAAGGCCTGGCTTGACAAAGCCCTGGCTGGGATGAGTTAGTTGGGGTTGGTCCTGCTTTGAGCAGTGGGTTGGACTAGATACCTCCTGTGGTCCCTTCCAACCCTCATCTTCTGTAATTCTTTGATGCGTGTCTACAAAAATTGCTACCTTTCTCTAGTGCATGTCCATCGTCAAGGTAATCACAGCCCTCATTCTGACAAAGCTCAAAGCTCTATCTTCTCCTGATGCCCAGTTCCCTGCCTTTTAAATCTGGCTGTTTGTCAGCCTAAAATCAGCCTCTCTCACCCTGAACTTGCAGCTCTTTCCCCACCAGGCATTCCTGGGAGACTCGTTTCTGTCTCTGCATTGTTTGCGTTTTATGCCATTTGCCCGACTCATTTTGTGGTAGCCCCTGCTCCAATGTAGAGACACCCCTGACTTCATCGGACCACTGGGACAGCCTTCCCAGGGGAGAAGTGGAGCCAAAAACCTAGCTGGATTCAAAACTGAGCTTCGTAAGTTTTTGGAGGGGGTGGTCTGATGGGACAGCCTAGTTTGGCAATTGACTGATCCTTGACAACCGGTGGTAGATATGCCCAGTGCCCTGTAATGGGATGTTAGGGGACGCGGAGGTTCTCAGTTATTACAGAGAATCCTTTCCAGGTATCTGGCTGGTGCGTCTCGCCCACATGCTCAGGGTTTAGCTGATCGCCATATTTGGGGTCGGGAAGGAATTTTCCCCCAGGCCAGATTGACAGAGACCCTGGCGGGTTTTCTCCTTCCTCTACTGCATGGGTCACGGGTCACTTGCTGGTGGATTCTCTGTACCCTGAAGTCTTTAAACCATGATCTGAGGACTTCAGTAACCCAGCCAGAGGTCGGGGGTCTATTGCGGGAGTGGGTGGGCGAGGCTCTGTGGCCTGCGTCGTGCAGGAGGTCAGACTAGATGATCGTCCTGCCGTAGGGCGCTCCGTGGCCCTGCCCTGCTGCTGCTTCCTCTCTAGCCCCAAAGTCACTCAGAGACCCTTGATTCCGTGACCACGGGTGCAGGTTTCTTTACAAGTGCCCCCACCCCCATTTGTGTACAGCGTCTGCCCTCTTAGCCGCCAGCCCCAGCAGGGAAGCGCCACCGCTTCTCCTTCCATGCCTGACTTCTCCTTCCACCCCGTCACTCCCTTCTCCTCCGGCTTGCTTTATACACCCCCAGGCTCATTGCCTGCGGCTGTCTCTGATTGGAGCTGGCTGGAGAAACCCAGCACCTAATGAGACAATTTACCTTCTGCAGTGGGACCTGGCATGACGGGGCTGACTCAGCAGTCTTTACCCAGCGCCCGTCACCGTCCCTTCTGACCTTCAGTCTACGGGTCTATGGCTTCAGATCACACCTTAAGACCCAACACAAACCTCGGCCCCCAAGAGATGTTCCTGCCCGTCTGTCCCCATTGGGGTGAAACCTACACGCAAATCCTTGCCCCAGCGTGTTCTCTGCGTCCAGGCCCTGTGGCCTCATGACCCATCTCCTGTCTTTATGCGTGCGCTGAGCCGAGCACACCTGGCTATCTGTGCTGTACAGGGGACACCTGTCCCAAGAGGGTCTTGCATTTACTGGGTGTTCACCCCCCCCCCCGGTCATCTTTTATACCCGCCCTGGGAAACCCGCATGCAAATCGCTGCCCCCGGGGCTCCTCTTTAAATACAAACCCTGGTTCTAGGAGCCTCGGTCTCTGCCCAGACACGGAGCTGACAGTTCCAGCCTGCTGGACAGCGTCCCCCTTAATCATCCCCATGGCCTTGTCATTGCTCGTCTCCCTTTTCCTATTCGCCGCCCCATCGGGTGAGTCTTTGATGGGACACTGGGAAATGCCGAGGTGGGGGATGCGCCGATTCCAGGCGTGGCTCAGCTCTGTTCTCCCTTTCACCAGGTGTCCTCTCTCAGGCGCAGCTGGTCCAGCCCAGCCCGGGAACGGCAAAGCCCGGAGAGACCCTCACGCTGACCTGTGCTGTCTTGGCTTCCTCCATCAGCGGCTTCGACTGGGAGTGGATCCGGCAGCCTCCCGGGAAAGGGCTGGAGTGGATGGGGCGGGGATATTACAGCGGCTCTACCTGGAAAACAGACCAGGGCTCCTCTTTCCAGAGCCGAATCACCATCGCCAGCGATTCCTCTAAGAACCAGGTCTCCCTGCAGCTCCGCTTCCTGACAGCTGCAGACACGGCCACCAATTACTGCATCAGAGCCACCACAGTGACACAGAGCAAAGCAGGGACCGGTACAAAAAGGGGAAGAAGCGGAGCCTACCCAGAAGCTCAGGCCTATATGACGCTGTGAATGATCTTTCCAGTAAAGCAGGAGAGCCACCTCTCCCACGAGATGGCAGTAAAGGGACAGTCCCCGCGTTCACGTGCACATGGTGAAAATTCACGGTGAGGTAGAAACACGTAGGGCTGAGCCGATTTAACGTCTGCCGGTTTAGTCCAGGCCGGGTCCATTCTGCCTGTGGACTTTCTCGTCCCCTCTTTCTGCTAAACGCAAAGACAGGATGACCGCTTGCAACACACGCATCGTGATCCTGCATCCCTGCAGGAAAGAGTTTGGCCCTTACACACTCAAAGTGGCCGGGGGGGTTTAGTCACCCTAAAAAACGTTTAAAAGCTCTTTGCCATCATATCCCCATCACCATCCGTATTAATCCACACACCAAACCGGGTGTTATACACTCCAGCACAGCCAAAGGGGATTTATGAGCCCCCTCGTTCACTCCAGAAATACATGCACACAAATATTCCCTGGACTGGAGAGTGTATATCCCCTTTCCAGACAGGAAACTTTACTCACTTTCCAGCCATCCTTTCTTTCCCTCTCCCCATCTATGGATCGCTCTGTCCTACTGATCATGCTATCTGAGCACCTTACAGTCTTTAATACGCTGATCCTCACAACGCCTCTAGGAGGTCGGTAAGTACATATTGGGAGCTGAGGCCCGGAAATATGAAGTTTATGTATCTTCCTATCTCAGATACTTTCATGGCTCTCATCTCCACAGTATCTGAGCCACACAATCTTATTAATCTGTGTAGCCTCACCCCATTCTTGTGAAAAAGGGAGTTCTATATGTCCTATTTAACAGATGGGAAACTGAGGCACGGCCAGGCTAAGGGACTTGCTCAGGGCCACGCAGGACGTCAGCGGCAGAGAAGGGAATTGCTCAAACACTGCACAATACTCCCCTTCCTTTTTCAGCAGCTGCCGTGGGTTTTGCCAACATTTACTCTCACCGGTTAATATTATTGTCACCATTTACCCTGAGGCACAAAGCCAATACCTCGTCCTACTCCCCTGCGATCCTTCCTATGCAGGGCAATCACCTGTTGTAATTCCAGGCAGGGTGGGCCGAGCTCTGTGTGGTGAACAGAGACAGCACGCCCAGAGGGTAGCTTGCCAGGTTCAGCGCGCTCACACCCTGTCACCCCTAATATCCAGCCTGGGAAACCCGCATGCAAATCACTGCCCCGGCGGTTCCTCTTTAAATACAAACCCCAGTTTGTTGGAACCTCAGTCTATCCCCAGACACAGAACTGCCCGGGCCTGCCTGCTGGGGAATTTCAGAACAAGAATGAAATCTCTGCTGCTTTTCCTTTCCCTGTTCTCTGCCCTCACCTGTGAGTGTCTATGGGAGAGGGAGGGAATTAGAACAGATTTTCATATATTCCTTCGGTGACTAATTCCTTCCTTGCTTTGTTTGCCTTTTCCCAGATGTCCTTTGCCAGGTGCAGCTGGGCCAGCCCGGTTCTGCGATGGTGAAACCCGGAGAGACCCTCACATTGACATGCACCATCTCAGGTCCCCCCAGTGACACCCTCTCCAGTACTTGCTGCTGGAGGAATTGGATCCGGCAGAAACCTGGGAAAGAGCTGGAATGGATGGGAGATGTAGCCAAGGAAGGGACCACCCACTACGCCCAGTCTCTGCAAAGCCGAGCCACCATCTCTGCAGAGCCTGCCAAGAACCAGTTCTCCCTGCAGCTCCACTCGCTGACAGCTGCAGACACGGCCACCTATTACTGCACCAGAGACACAGTGACACAGAGCGAAGCAGGGACTGTACAAAAAGGGGAAGAGGATTCTAAACCGAGCAGTGAGACGAGGTTAGCAGGGAGTGTTGGCTCCAGACCCCGTCCTCCGCCCCCCACGGGACAATGACCGGTTTCCTTCCCTCCAGCAGGGAGCAGCGAGCACACACCCACCCGCCAATACACTGGATTTGCAAAGGGACTCCAAAATAAAGCGCTCCATTGCTCTCCCCTGTATCTCTGCACCCTTTCTGTCTACACTCACAGCCCTTTGTCTGACAAAGCCCACAAGCTGCTTGTCTCCTCTCCATGCCCAGTCCCCTCCGCTTTCCTTCAAACCTATCGTCACCCTCTGGTGCCTGAAACCAGCCTTTTTTCCTTGAGTTGCTTCCCCATCCGACGTTTCCTGGAGAGACTCATTTCCATGGACAGTTTTATATTTATTTTATATGCCCAGCATAGGCCCACAGACACCAGACACTGAATCTTATCACCTGGGGTGGGTCTATCAGACTCGACAGGGCCACCTGGCATGGATGGAACACGTTAGTGGAGGTGGCGCTCCACACCCTTCCCCGTCACTGCTAAACCGATTACCTGTATCTAGAGACAATTCCAGAAATGGGTATTATCTCGTGCTGAATGCACTGACCATCGAAGTCATGGCCACTTCTTATTGTGCTGCAAATAACAGTTTTTATTACAGCTAATGTTATCCAGTAATCAAATACGGAGTTTTTGAAGGAAAGAGTTTTTGTCCATCTAGGAATAATGCACAGATTATCCAAAAGATTCAAGGTTTGGTTTGAAAGTCATACAATACAAAGAGTTCATCACCTCCAAGAACCAAGCTTCAGGGTTTTCGATTTAGGGATACAGCTGAGATCTAAGCATTCAAATATTTGGGTGAATCTCACACAAAGGCAATGCTGAGGTGGGCTAGTGGAAAGCAAGTAGAAGGATGAGTGTTGATTGTCCCCCATTGAATGACAAGCACAGGATAGGTAAATCCTTCAGCAAACATGATCCACTAAACAAAGGTCTTTCTCCATCACTTTCCATTGTGCTCTGGCTCATTCCTCCTGGAATTGCCTGTGCCCAGCCATGTGTTCTCTGTAGCTGTCCCTGGACCACCTGATGGTCACCAACAACCCCATATAACCACTACAACCTCAATGCCACCCATTTAAAACCAGGTCACCAGGATGTGAAGGAACGGCCATAGATTTCTCCACATTACAGAGAGTGGGGACTTGGTGAATTCTAAGCTTCTCTGACTAATTAAAGCTGATGAGATAGATTTCAGTCTCTCTGTACATGTTTTTAATAGTAACAGACGGATGGCAGGTGGTGGAATCTCCATCCTTAGAAGTTTTTAAGGCTCGACCTCACAAAGCCCTGGCTGGGATGATTTAACTGGAGTTGGACCTGCTTTGACCAAGGGTTTGCACTAGATACCTCCTGAGATCCCTTCCAACCCTAGTCTTCTAGCATCTAACACCAGAGCTAATTTACCAGCTGGTCACTTCTCTCCTGCTCTGCTACAGACCAGCAGCTGCACCACCTCGCTCGGTTTCCCCCCATTTAGCCCCGAACCACCGCCCTGCCCGCCCCTTTCATCTCCCATCCCCGCTGGGCGAAACCCGCATGCAAATCCGCACCAAGGGGGTCCTGTTTAAATACAAACTACAGATAGCAGGAGCCTCAGTCATCCCCCAGACTCTGCAGTGCCCAGTGCTGTCTGCTGGGGAGTCTGTTCCTTCATCCGACCACCATGGACTCGTTCTTCACCTTCCTTTTCCTCTTAGCCACCCATTCCGGTGAGTGTTTGCGGGAGGGGGACGGGGAAAATCCTGCTTCTCTTGTGCCTGACGGAGGAATGCCCCTTGACTTCAATACAGTGGGGTTAGTCCCCGGTGAGTGGTCTGAACCATGGTATAATGCCTGAAATTCCCTCCTTCTCCAGGTGTCCTGGCCCAAATCCAGCTGGTCCAGTCCGGGCTGGGAGTGGTGAAGCCTGGAGAGACCCTCACCCTGACCTGCACCGTGTCTGGTTACACCATTTCTACTGGTTACTACTGGAACTGGATCCGTCAGCCTGGAGGAAAAGGGCTGGAGTGGATGGGACGGGGATACTACAGCAGCTCCACATGGAAAACAGACTACGCCTCATCTTTCCAGAGCCGAATCACCATCTCCACTGATTCCTCCAAGAACCAGTTCTCCCTGCAGCTCCGCTCGCTGACAGCTGCAGACACCGCCACCTATTACTGCGCCAGAGACACACACACAGTGACACAGAGCAAAGCAGGGACTGTACAAAAAGGGAAGTGGAGTCTGAGCAGACGTTCAGGCCTCTGTCCTGATGTCATTTATGTAGCAGACAAAGGGAAACACACACAACGTGAAATTTGTACTGGATGGAAATGAAGGGCCGTCTTCTGCTTTACCTTTCCACTCCATCCCCACTCCTCAAATATACACCTTTGGTGCAAAACATCCATGGAAATCTTAGCACAGTAAAGTATCTACGGATATAAGTGCCGCGGACCTGCAATCACACCGAATTCATTTAAATCGGTTTAGTTAAATAGGTGCCGCTTTATGTGTGTGAACTCTCTTATTTCAGTTCCACATTCGTTCTAGCACCCGGGCTTGGGAGTGAGGAAAAATGCTGAAAGTGAGGTTCATAACCAATGCATACGAGCGTCCACACTCAGAAAGTGGAACCGGTTAATCTGAATGGGATTGGAAACACATCATCACTTCTTCAAGAGAAGACAAATCACACACAGACACACACACACACACACACACACAGCAGTGTTACAAGTCACCACTTCCAGTAGGAGGGGCAGTGATACACGCACTCACACAAAGAAAGCGAGAGAGGTGGCGGATGGTTCATTCTTCCAAAACTCTGTTCAGGAACGAGTGGATTTTTGTTCTCTCATAGAAACATGATGAAATATCGGATGAGACTCAGGGTCCATCTTAGCCAGTATCCTACCTCCACTGGCAGAAGACACATCTTCCCTTCAAGGCGGTTCTTCTACAAGAAAAGAACCTCATAATGAGGCAGCTAATAATAAAGCACTTGATACAAAGGAGATACATTTCTCCCCAGTCTGTGGTTCAGATTCTCCCCGTGTCCCTGCAGCACTTTCTGCATTAAATATGTTCACGTAAGGTTATCATTATCATCGTCATCTTTGCACAAGAGAAGCACCTCCTTATTTACACACTCCTGGTTACCTGCAATTTAGGTAAGTGTCTATGGGAGAGTGGAGAAATTGGGGAAAGATCCATGGATTCTTTCGATGGTTAATCCATACCGCACTTTGTTTTCTTTTTTCCCAGATGTCCCAACCTCCTTCCCATTCACACAGTCCTGTTCACCTAGAATATAGGAAAAGGGAAGTAGGTCAAAACTCCAAGCACCTGAAATTGTTCCCTGCATTTCTCTGCTGTTCCCTCTAGGGCAGCACGGTAGATATGAACCATCCCATGGAAAGAAGCAAACACGTGTTACCAGTGGGTGTAACAAAATCCCTCTGTCCGGACACGGGAGGCAGGTGGATGGGCTAAGAAACAGAAACCAGGATAATAATATGGACCGGTTTCCGTTGGGGGTTGGAAAGGACCGGATACATCACAGAAGGACTCTATGCACGGCTACCCCACTAATGGTACCATAATGAAGGTTGTAACAGTGATTTGGTTCGAAGCAGAAAAATAAATCCAGGCTCAGATCCCCATCTCCTCTTCAAATCTGGTGTGTCAGTTCAGGGGTTGGAGTAGAGATCATGCTGCCAATGTGAGCTTATTTCACCTACAGATTCCCGACATACACCATTGCCCTCCTGCCCCCCATAAAATGACCCATCTCCAGCTCTGTAAGTAAACATCTCTGCTCCTACTTAAAGTCACACAAACCCACGTGTTGTTATGGAAAAGACGAGCACTGGCCCAGACCCTCCATGCACTGAGCTCTTTGTCCTTGGAAATATACAGGTGAGATTTGCAAGGCTGTCTAGAGGATCTGCACCCCACATTCCCCATAATAATGGTAGCTATCTGACTGCCTTAACAATGATGCACCTCTTCATCCAACCAACAACCAGCCATCGATAACCAATAAGCAGGTATCAGTCATCAATGAGGGTTGAGTTGGGGAACCATCAGGGGTCAGTGTTTGGCACTTGGAAACACGGAAGGTACCGAATAACCGGAGCTCCCTGGGCCCAAAATTCAACTTCATCAGAGCCTCCTTTGTTCACAGGAATGAATGAATTGACACCGTCCTTGGATGAGGGGTGGTGAGAGTTTAAACTGCATTCACTCAGCATTTCTGTGTTTTCCTCTTCTGCAACGATGGAGCAAAGCATGTATTTGTCTGTCTAACACTCTCTGTCTGTCCAGGCGGGGCACAGAGAGGCAGAGGGGCCCTGTTCTTTTTATCAGCTCTCTCTGTCACCTTCCTTGGGTGTTCACACTTTATGCAAATCCCCGCCCCGGGCTCTATGTTGAAGTATCAATCCCGAGGCGCCCAGACCCACCATCCCGTCTCCCAGAGCTGAGCTGCCCCTGGCGAGGTCTCTGTCCCCTCCTAGCACACAATGAATTCTCTGCTCAGCCTGTTTCCTGTTGCAACCTCCCTGCCCTGGCCTCAGGCGCCTGAGATCTTCCCCCATCTGCACTGACAGCTCGTTTCCAACCCCCTAATATTATTAGTGGGGTTCCCTAACACGCTGGAATCTTCATTGACCCAAAGGAAGTGAGAGTCAGGGATCTGAAAGGTTTTTAGCCTCCTAATTCCCATTGAAAATCCTTTCAGAATCTGCCCATTCTCTAGGCTCTGTCGCTTTTACCGCTCCTCGCTGGACCAGACACTTCTCCTGCACAAGTCTCTCTAGACCAAATAGTCCAAGTGATTTAGGCACCTACAATTGCAGAGAGGCCCCTCATGGGATTTGAACAAGCGTCTTAGCTCAGCCTGGGTCAGATATTTGTCAGATGTTTCTAAGATGTACAGAGATCCTGCTGATTTCAGTGTGTTTTTACCACCTCGGTGCCTTTGGAAATCCCAGTAGCTGCCTGTGAGGAACTGAAATAACTCTGATAACCTGGCCTTCCGTGCCTCACTTTCCCAACTGTGTAACAGGGATAATGACACTTCCCTTGTTCACAGGAGAGTTATGAGCACAAAAGACACTAAAGATTGTCACCTTAATGACTGAAATGGATAGTAAAACTTTTCCTATCAGAGATTTTCTGCAATGGAAAATTCAGTATCCAACTAAATTGTTTTTTAAGAAAAATATCTGTTTTTAGTATTTTTAGCTGAAAATCATTTTGTTTTTTGGCCAAACCCCCATCATTTCTCGTTGCTGATCATTGAAATGTTTTAATGCTCAGGATTTTCCTTTTTCAAGAAAAGTCAAAGTTTTCTGAATGTGGGGACAACCCATTTACTACCCAGCCCAGCCCAGTTCTGCCTCTGGTCCCATCCTGCTGTTCACTCAGCCAATGAAAACCGGATTCTACTCTCGTTCACACGGGCACAAATCCAGCATGAAATCATTGGTGTCTCTGGGTCGATCTTGGACAATCATCCCTGTGACGAAGGGCAGGGCCAGACCTTTGGAATGTCGCCCTTGATTTCATGGGCAGCAGAAGCCGGCACTGACTGTATTTAAGGTTCTTTCCAAGTTATCCAGAATAAACTTCTTCCCTTTCTGCATCTCAAACCAATGAGAGAGATCATCTCCCAGACAGATCAGAAACTGGAGTTTCGCCTGATGAAAATGGCAAGGTCCCAGAGAGATCCCCACCTGGAAAAACTTTTCCCATAGGCGGGTGGGGAAGCACTGGAATGGGTTACCAATAGAGGTAGGGGAATCTCCATCCTTAGAAGTTTTTAAGGCTCGTCCTCACAAAGCCCTGACTGGGATGATTTAACTGGGGTTAGATCTGCTTTGAGCAGTGGCTGCACTAGATACCTCCTGAGATCCCTTCCAATCCTAGTCTTCTAGCATCTGACACCAGAGCTAATTTACCAGCTAGTCCGTTCTCTCCTGCTCTGCTACAGACCAGCAGCTGCACCACCTCTCTCGGTTTCACCCCATTTAGCCCCGAACCACCGCCCTGCCCGCCCCTTTCATCTCCCATCCCCGCTGGGCGAAACCCGCATGCAAATCCGCACCAAGGGGGTCCTGTTTAAATACAAACTGCTGATAGCAGGAGCCTCAGTCACTCCCCAGACACTGCAGTGCCCAGTGCTGTCTGCTGGGGAGTCTGTTCCGTCATCCGACCACCATGGACTCGTTCTTCACCTTCCTTTTCCTCTTAGCCACCCATTCCGGTGAGTCTTTGCAGGAGGGGGACAGGGAAAATCCTGCTTCTGTTGTGTCTGACGGAGGAATGCCCCTTGACTTCAATACAGTGGGGTTAGTCCCCGGTGAACGGTCTGAACCGTGGTATAATGCCTGAAATTCCCTCCTTCTCCAGGTGTCCTGGCTCAAATCCAGCTGGTCCAGTCCGGGCCGGGAGTGGTGAAGCCTGGAGAGACCCTCACCCTGACCTGCACCGTGTCTGGTTACACCATTTCTACTGGTTACGACTGGGGCTGGGTCCGGCAGCCTGCAGGAAAAGGGCTGGAGTGGATGGGGTACATATATGCAGTTAGTGGGGGTACAAGCTATGCCCCAGCTTTCCAGAGCCGAATCACCATCTCTGCAGACACCTCCAAGAACCAGTTCTCCCTGCAGCTTCGCTCCATGACAGCTGCAGACACAGCCACTTATTACTGCGCCAGAGACACAGTGACGCAGAGCAAAGCAGGGACTGTACAAAAAGGGGAAGCGGTTTCCATACCGACATTCAGCGCTGTCATTTTCTTCTCAGGGCGACACAGGCTCATAAGGAGAGAGAATCTATCGCAGTCAAGCTTTCATAAAGCTAATACAAGGTAATGAGTCGCTGATCTTGCAGAGCAGCAGTAAAAGTAATGTTGCTTCTCGTACAGAGCCAAGGTTCAGCATGGAAATCACAGGAAAACCATGTTCAGTCATTCGCAGCTGTGCCTGTCATGTTCCCCGGTCCATTCATACTCCCGCATTCACGCCTGTGCCTGGCTGGAGTAACGGGCGATGTTACTGTGCGTGGGGCTGGGATAGGGAAACGGTGATCTATGAACACGTCACACCGGGATACGAACCCCAAGGCAAGGGAAAGCCATACCCAGGGACGGCGCTCAATAGCTGTGGTAACCTCGCTGTGAGAGCACACATCGAATAGTGGTGTAAATACCTGGAAAACAGGAGTCCTGCTTTGTAGACGTGCTGGTCACGGAGTCAGTGTCGCTGACCACAGGGAATCACATTTTAAAGGCATCCCGGTGCCTCGTGGGATTTTCAAAAAACAGACAGATGACTTTTTCCCACTGAAATCAAGGGGTATTGGGCTCCTGGGTGATTTTAAAGGCACCCCATGGGCCCCTAAGCCCCGTTGGAAGTCTGCCTCACTCTCGCTTTCAAAATTAACTTTGCAAAACAGATTTGCCTCCATGTCGTTCAGGAAAAACAAATGAAAGGAATAATCCGGGTGACAGGTTTAAATGTATCCCCTTTGTTCTATCTATAAAAGAATAAATACAGCCACTCAGTTGGACTGGAAAGGAAAGAAAAGACTGGACAGGACAGGAATGAATCAACGTAATTCAGACAATGTGATCTCTAAGAACAGTAACACTTCCCATAGAGCATGTTCCATGGTTTTTTAGGGCAAAGTATAGATCTCAAAGTGCTTTACGAAGGAGGTAATTTTATAGACTGGGGAAACCGAGTCATCATGACATCATGATGCCAGGTCTCAGTGCAGCGCTATATCCACTAGACCACACTGCCTTCCATGTGACTTTTATACTCTGGTTTCTGCACAGTTAATTCAGGCTGGGCCTAGTGCAAGGATCTATGCCTGCTGTATGTTGCTGTCATGTCCCAGGGGGACGGCCCCAGACAGACAGACAACTCCCTGCCTTCTCTTATATTCTCCTGGTGTAACCCGCATGCAAATCGCTGAACCGGTGGGTGGGGGGGTTCCTGTTTAAGTATAAACCTCTGGTTCTTGCAGCTCAGACACTGAGGAGAGGGTGAATCTCTGACTGACTGCTGCCCTGATCTGACAAACCATGGAGTCCCTACTGCTTTTCGCTTTGCTGTTATCTGCCATGAGTTGTAAGTATTTTTGCGGACGGCCGGAAAGTTAAGATCATACCTGAATCTTGAGATCTGCGGAGAAAACCTGGGGTAAGAATAATAAGGCTCATAATCATTTTTCCTCTTCCCAGGCATCCACTCGCAAGTTCAGCTGGTCCAGTCTGGCCCAGGAGCGGTGAAACCTGGAGAGACCCTCGCACTGACCTGCGCTGTCTCTGGAGACTCCAGCAATATCATCTCGAGTGGCTGTTGTTACTGGAGCTGGATCCGGCAGAGTCCCGGCAAAGGGCTGGAATGGATGGGACGTATAGAGCGAGGGGGAAGCACAAGCTATGCCACCTCCCTCCAAAGCAGGATCACCATCACTGTAGATTCCTCCAAGAACCAGTTCTCCCTGCAGCTCCGCTCGCTGACAGCTGCAGACACGGCCACCTATTACTGTGCCAGACACACAGTGACACAGAGCAAAGCAGGGACTGTACAAAAAGGGGAAGTGGTCTCTGAATACACATATTTTATTTTAAGAAAGACAAAAACAAAGATGCCTCAAACACCACGTCTCTAAATACTTAGCCTAAAATGTGATCTGTCTATAAAGGGATGTGGTGCTGGAACAACGCATCATACAGAATCATAGCAGATGAGGGTTGGAAGGGATCTGAGGAGGTATCTAGTCCAACCCCCTACTCCAAGCAGAGCCAACCCCAACTAAACCATCCCAGCCAGGGCTTTCTGACACATGCCAACATTACAGCAATTGACATAACGGAAAGACAAGGACAAAGAGAGACACTGGGGAAGAAGGAGACGAGGTACATAACCCTGACTCAGGTGCAAGCTTTGCCCCCAAAAAAGTGCGGCCTTCTCTGCTACCATATCACTGCAGAGAGGATGTGGACAAATTGGAGAGAGTCCAGAGGAGGGCAACACAAATGGTCAGGGGGCTGGAGCACAAGACTTATGGGGAGAGGCTGGGGGAACTAGGCTTGTTTAGTCTGCAGAAGAGGAGAATGAGGGGGGATTTGATAACAGGCTTTAACTACCTGAAAGGGGGTTCCAGGGAGGATGGAGCTAGGCTGTTCTCAGTGGTGGCAGATGACAGAACAAGGAACAATGGTCTCAAGTTGCAGTGGGGGAGGTCTAGGTTGGACATTAGGAAAAACCTTTTCACTAGGCGGGTGGTGAAGCACTGGAATGGGTTACCTAAGGAGGTGGTGGAATCTCCATCCTTAGAGGTTTTTAAGCCCTGGCTGGGATGGTTTAGTTGGGGTTGGTCCCCCTGTGAGCAGAGGGTAGGACTAGATGATCTCCTACAGTCCGGTCCATCCTTCATTTTCTATGATTCTCTGTTTCATCTGTGCCCCAGTCACTGCTCTGCCTTCTGTGCAATCCCTCTGAGCACATGCAGTCACTGGGAATGGGAACATTTCTCAGGCAAAGTCAAATCTTGTGTCTCGCTCTTGTGCCTTTATAAGGAGACTCCAACGGAGGGATCATCCTCTAGCCAGACCTCCTGCTGCCAGGCCCGTCAATCTCCCATCCCCCGTGTGAGAAACCTGCAGGCAAATCCCTGCTCCCCCCCTGCTTAAATACACACCTCTGACTCGAGCAGCCTCAGTCTCTGCCCAGACACAGAGCTGGCCTGTCCACCTCAGGCATTTCCCTCATTCACCAGCTCCCATTAGGAAACCGGACTTTTTCTTGTCCCTCCCGGCTGCTGCGTCACGTCAGCATTGGAGGCTCCTGCAGTGCCTTGGGCAGGAGAGTTCAAAGGACGTTCGGTGACCATTTCAAGCCGTCCACATCCCGTGGGATGCTGTCAGCTATCGGTGTCTGTCTCTCCTCACCCTTAATTATGACAACCTCTATTCCCAAAGTCCTGTATTCCGTAAAATCTGGGGCGTCTCCTACCTCGACCACGTCACTAATGAAGAGGTTTGGAACAGCATCGCCCCAAGAGCTGGGTCATATGAAGATCTTCTGACTCCCGTGAAGAAGCGCAGGCTGAAGTGGTACGGCCATGGAACAAGATCATCTGGGCAATCCAAGATCATCCTCCAAGGGACAGACCAAGAGCAGAGATGGAGAAGCAGGCGGAAGAAGAGATGAACTGAAAACACAAAAGAGTGGACAGTGACGGACTTAGCGCAGACTCAGCCACTGACACCCCATCGATAGCATGGAGACAATTGTTCGTCTGTTCATCTAGAACGGTGCCCAAAGAACCATTGCGGTTATGGGAGAGAACACAATAACGATAATCCCCAAATCCGGCTTGGAGCTGGTGCACCAGGGGAGACCCCCAGACAGACTGGCAAAGTGATTATCTTGTGGCTCGACAACGCCTGGGACTGGATCTGCCACTCCCCAGAGGGTGGGTTATCGTGTCTGGGAACCCTACAATCCTACGTCTCATTCTTCCGGAGCAGGACCCAACATCTCTGGGAATGTTTCTGAAGGCGAGCTCTGTCTACAGCCGAGTGACGGGGCAGCTGCAGAAACCGCCGTGTCTCACTGCTCCGGACACAGGCACTGAGCCAGTTCAAAGGAGGAAACTGGATCTAGAAGGGAAACCAGTTCCCAAACCGCCCTTTAGCACTAGGCTGGGAGCTGAGGGTGAGGGACTCACTGACGGGAGGTGTCGTCAAGAGGAAAAGCAAGGAAAATCTCCCTTCAGCGCGCGCGCGCGCGCGCGCGCGCGCACGCGCACGCACACACACACACACACACACACACAGCGCGCAGGTCTAACACTGTTTCGTTGGTAGCAGTCATGAAAAACACACCTATGTCTAAACACACACACACACGGGAAGATTTCTCATACCTCCAGCAGGCGGCTGCAGGGGCAGACAGACACGGAGAAAGCGAGCAAGGGAGCAGAAGTAACACACTCCCACTGACACTAACAAAAACACACACACACACTACACACTGAGTGAGTTGCTTCTCCTTTAGCAGGAGGCAGCAGCAGCAAAGGACACAAACATGCACACACACAAGTGTTAACATGCACATACAGACACACAGAGATGGTCTCATTGCCCCCATTAAGAGGTAGCAAAGACAGAAACACACAACAGCTGATCAGGACTCCTTCCCTCCAGTGCAGGGGAGCAGGGACACACAAACACACAACGAGCTGGTCTTTTCTCTGCCTAGAAGCAGGCAGCACAAACACACACTGGCCTTTTCTTCTTGGACAGGACTCATTCAAGCCAACAGCGAGCAGCAATGCTACAAAAATGTGTGTGCACCCATGCGCTATGACAAACTCCTACAAGGAGGCAGGGTGCCCGCGTGGATTACAAATCAGGGTCCTGCATTCCCGACTCTGTTTCTGGGTGAGCGCGGGAAGTCACTCCACCACCCTGTGCCTCAGTTTCCCCATCTTTAAGAGAGAGATAGGGATCCTTAATTCCTTTGTAAAAGCCCTTTGACCTCTTCTGGGTGTGGGACATGCTCTTGAAGTGCAAGGTATGATTATTATTATTATTATATCTAACAGGAAACAGATGCACAAACAGACACACACGCATGGGGACAAGGCCCTGTTTTATTAAGTAAAGTGCAACACACGCTCAGACACACACACTCAGCTGCTCTGCCTCCTTCCAACAACAGGTGGCCCTGAAACACACTCATACACGCTCCACCCAGCAGATGGCCACAACACCCAAACAATCACACACACACACACAGCTATGGCAAGGCCCAGATCTCATTTCACCCAGCTAGGCAGATCAGCACACCTACACACGGCAGCTGGGAGCACAGCTGGGTGCTCATACTCAGCACTCACGCAAGTAGGAGCGGGAGCAGAGGGGCTTTAAGCCGCGTGGCAGTGCATGTGATACATTAACCGGTGTTCGGTGTCACTTACAGATTGCACATTGTCCCGCAAATAAAGGAATTCTGCCCCGGTCCCGGTGTAAGACGCTGGCCCGTGCAAGGGGGGGATTCCTGTCAAGCCCCAGCTCTCCCTGCTCTGCCCTTTCATCTCCCGTCCCCGCTGGGCCAAACCCACATGCAAATCCCTGCCCTGCTTAAACACAAACCCCGACCCTGCGTGTCCCAGCCCCTCCTCACGCACCGAGAGGAGCAGCCCCGGATTGCTACAGCTCTGAGAGATGGCCCTGCTGCTGCCTGCTCTTTTCTGCCTCCTGGTGGCTCCCTGGCGTGAGTATTTCCGGACCACGCTTTCCCCGCGTCGCGTGGGCAGAGTCTCACTGCTCTGTTTTTCTCCCTTTGCCAAGGTGCCCTCTCCCAGATCCGGCTGGTCCCGTCCGCCCTGGGCATGCTGAAACCCGGAGAGTCCCTGACCGTCACTTGCACCGTGTCCGGCGACTCCATCTCCACCCAGGCCTGGTGGAACTGGGTCCGCCAGCTTCCCGGCCAAGGCCTGCAATGGGTAGGCCGGGTCCATTTCTCTGGGAGCACAAACTACGCCCCGGCCTTCAAATCCCGAGCGACCATCTCCAAAGAGGATGACAAGAACGAGTTTTATCTGCAGCTCCGCTCCCTGACGGCTGCAGACACCGCCACCTATTACTGCTCGAGGTGGGACCCACACTGAGACAGCCCAGGACAAGAGCCCAGGAGGGAAAGTCGCCCTGAACGCAGACGGCTGCATCTGTTTCCTGTTGCAACCTCCCTGCCCTGGCCTCAGGCGCCTGAGATCTTCCCCCATCTGCACTGATAGCTCGTTTCCAGCCCCGCAATATTATTAGTGGGGTTCCCTAACACGCTGGAATCTTCATTGACCCAAAGGAAGTGAGAGTCAGGGATCTGAAAGGTTTTTAGCCACCTAATTCCCATTGAAAATCCTTTCACAA